>NW_026096514.1:0-26246 GCF_023614345.1 Adelges cooleyi
AAAATTGAGAGCTGAATTTTTCAGGGGGTTCAAGTTTTTTTGTTTTTTTAGTTTTTTAGCCGTTACAGTGTATACAGATAAAAAAAAAGCCAACATCAGAGTAAAACCAATACCTTCGCCGCTTTTCATCGAAGCTACAAGTTTAAGAATATAAAATTACTGTAAACTGGATTAAAAAATTATGTTACAATGATACAAATTGTTAAATAGTGTTTTATTTTTAATGCCGTATAAACGTTACACAAAAATAACATAAATCGATTTATACTTACTTAAGAGTTAAGCGTTTGTGAGATTATCAAAGCAGACTGCCTGTTTTCTAAACAATTTTGTACACATATTTAATCATAATATATTATATATATATATATATATATTATATAACTATCAATTTAGGATATAACCAAGTCTCTACAATGCTATATTTTAAATATTTTAACACATTTGAATTTTTATTATTTGTATAATGCCGTTTGCCGGGATCCTATAGATACAGTTAACTCTGATAAACATTGGTTAGATTTAGTTACATTTATTCTGTGAGGATTGGCATACTAATGGGATGTGGTCTTATAGTTTACTGGTTCAACTCTTATGTCTTATCAATTTTTCAAAGAACGTCTCCAGTAATTAAAATCTTATGAACTTGAGCTATTTAAATGGTAACGATTATATTTGTTTCACTTTTTAATTTTATAAAAATTATGTAAGTACATTTAAAACACCTAAAATATCACAAAGAGTAATTTTTTTTATTACAGTATGAGAATTAATAGAGCAGAGCTCTCCATTCCCTCTCCCATCGTTTTAACTCTTTACAAATTTAATGTTGGACATTTTATGCATTAGCATTAGCATTAGCACCACGTTATAAAATAAAATATAATATATTTAATTTGTGGTATAAATATCTAAAAACTCTGCATATCTACAACTCAAAACTTAAATTGTATTGGAAATTCAAAGTCGTGATACACTAAAATAATTACTGAGAAAAGGCGATGTCAATAGACAAGGTGGTAGCGTTTGTCAATCCGTCGAAGCTGCAGAAAAGAATTGAAGAAAACAGCCGGAGTACATCACATTGCCAGACAAGCAACTTATAGATCAAAAACAACCATAAACAACTGTACCCAGTGTGGCACAACTCATTCAATTAATAGATGTCCAGCTTACGGTAAAACTTGTAATAAATGTAAATTATTAAATCATTTTTCTAATCTTTGTAAATCTAAAATAGACTCTGTTGCAAAACCTAATTAGATAAAAAAAAAAAGTTTAATAACAAACAATAAAAATGCAAAAAAGATTAATTTTAAAAAGTCCAATGGCCTATACTATAGATATTTTCGACTGGGTTCTATAGCAAACCAATTGCCTTGTACACGAGTACACGCGTATAGATTTAATAGGCCAAAATAACCGTTGCTAAGTGGCAGTTTGTAGTATTATAATCCGGCTTCGCTTTGCGTTATGTTACTTAACCGTGATCGAGTATGTATGTAATGTACCGAATTCTCAGGGCAATTGTCTTTTTGCTGACCATGTGGTTTGACGGTCTGACTGATGGTAGCTATCGTATATTTGAATACCCGGCAGAGATAAGCAAAAATTACATAGACAAGCTAGACAGAGATAACAAAAGAGACATAAGAACCTTCGACAAAGACGGAATCGTGGGCGTCACCATTGTCGCCAATGGCACTACAACACAAGTCCATGGACATTTAATATGCACGGAATATTACTGGAAGAACACGACGTTTCCAAGCTGTCAGCACGTGTTGATTGGGGCTTCTTTTGTGTTATTACCAAAACTTGAAAGCATCAAGGTACGTCATTTCACATATCTAACTCGAGCATAAGGTATTTTTATGGTTTAAACAGTCGACCGCTGAACATGAATGTAGCCACAGAAGCTTAAAAAAACCAAGAGTCTTAATTACATAAGAGATTCAAAATAATTACCTAACCAAAAATCATTTAAAGAGGCGTTGAGGCTTTGAGCCTTTGTTATGGCTTTTCCCATGCTCTTGAGCTTATCGGTAGTATGCCAAAGCCAGCTGCTTGCTGCTATTTCAGCCTTTCTGTCAATAAAATCGTGGAATCTTATACGGCCAACGTCTATAATTTAAAATGTTGGTTAACTTAAGTTCAAAAATGTATGTTTAATTTACCACAAATAAGTTTGGCTTAATGAGTTTTTTTTTTAATTGTTGTCAAGGGCCTTTTTCCACTGAATGAAAGTTGGTTACAAAGTTCATCAGTTAGAAAATTTCCCAATGATAGTTTGTCGTCTAGCCCTTTAAAGCTTTTTAATCTGTGTGCCTAAAACACATATATAGGTATTATAGGTAAAACTTCAATATATTTTATCGATCAATAAATACTTACAAACTTATTTTCAAAACTTGGGTCTTTCGGATGAGTTTCAACATTTTCAAATGATTACAAACCTTTTAAAGGAAACACATCACTTTATATATTATTATAGACAACATTTCTTTTTGGTAATTTTTAAGTTTTTTTTAAGTTTGTTGTACCTGAATGTGCGATTTTATCAATTTATTAAGAGCTCCAGCCACATAAAATTGTTTGTCTACTGTGAAATAAATTGCATTTATATGCATAAACTTTGGCTTAAATTTGAATGCTTAAGCATTTCAATCGAGAACATTTTTGATTATGATAGTAATTACTAGGTGCATAACTGTAGCCATTTTTAACACTCACAATACAAAATAAACAATTGAGTTATTAATCAATAGGTACCTAATTTTTACTGACAAAATAAAAATAATTGATTTGCATGATATTCATATGTATGTAGCTTTAAAAACTGCAATTAATCGAATTACTTTTTTTTTTGGTGTTCTTGGTTCATCATATGATAAATCATTAATTGACTTATGAGGACTGTAAGTAACATTTTTTTCAATATCTATAAAGAAAAATACAGTTTATCATTAATGAAGTAATTCAAGGAAAATTAAAAGTTAACTGCTTTTTAGTTTGTTTGTACTTTTTTGCAGCTTGTTTTATTTGATTTTTTTTCCTCTATTTGTACATCTAGCACGGCGTTTTTTATTTTTTACCGATAGTACTGAAGTAGAATTTTGTGAAACAATAAGATTTGAAACAGGTAAATATACATCAAAATGACCACTATTAATATTCCCAGTATTTTTACAGGAAATATATCTGTACCGTTTTTTGCCAATTTCAGTCCCTTAAAATCAAAATCTTTTCTTATTGCACGTCTAGACTATACTACAAACATACCGTGAAAATTTCAAGTCGCTTGCTATTATAGTTTAGGCTGTGCGTTGATTATGAATCTGTCGCGCACTTTTAAGGCTGTACCATTATCAGTAGATATTTGTTACACCTATATTTATTTTTACGATACAGGTGTGTCTGAAAGGAAATCCCTTCTCGAAGCCATGTCAGAATTTTGATAATATAAGGTATGTTGACGTTGAAGATTTCGGGTTCATCCACCCCAGGTACGAACCACAATATAGAGTTGGCGACATCGCTGTGTTACGTTTGGACGACGGACTGAACAATCCTCTTGATAATCCAACTAAATGGCTGTATCCAACAAACAATCTTAAAATGCAAGATCATCCCGAAGAATATTACGGTTTTGGTAAAATAAATTTAGTCGAGTCATTATAGTCGTTGTCATCTGTCTCCTAAGGGAGGTCGATTTAAATACAGTTACTCACGTTTACAATAAATCTGGTGAGAATTTATTGAGAGTAAGCTGTGTTTGCGACCTTTGGCATTTTTAAACTAATCTCCATATTACCGACCATATTATTAATATATGCGCGAAAGTTCTAAAAACTTTTACGATTTCTTATTAGTTTCATGGACTTACTTCTTGTCCCCACTCCTTAATCTCATTCCACGCCATGTTTCAAGTTTAAACACTAGATTCAGCTTCTCCTTCATATTACACCGCATCTCACAACTTATGGATTCAATATTCCGATCAACAGATTGTTACGGGAATATAATTGAATTTTTTCTTCCATACAGTTTACCTTACCCGAGGCGTATTTTAATTTATGTTATTTCAATCTTTTTTTTCCTGTTTCATGCATACATTTATTACAACCTAAACTAAGTAAACTTATTCAATTAGCATCTGTATTTAATGTCTCTAAACACCTGCCAATTGAATATACAAATAATAAAAAAAAAATTATGTTCTTGGCAAATAGTAAAAATCATCTTGACGAATTTCAATTTTGTAGGAGACACACAGCATCAGCAATGTTTTTTCTCCTTGTCGTCTATCTATTGCAGTCACCTATGCATTTTCGTTTCTTGCAACAATCTAGTCCTCTTGGATAATCTAATAGTAGTCAGTCGGCGGTGTGTAAGGGAATTAAATAATATTTTCAAAAACTCTTTGGTGATGTTTTAACATTTTCTTATCTAAAACTACTTTCATCAAATCGATTTATCGCAATCTTAATTAGTTAACTTAACCGGAACAAACGTGAACTATTGTTTAGATTTTGCAATAAGATTTCTTATAACACACGTGTTCAAATTTTTATGATAGGGGTTACCTATTTAAGTTTTTTGACAAACCAAATTTTAATCTTATTTGTTTGAGGGTTTGAAAACCATTGAGGAATGATGATAGAACAAGTATAACCAATGACATAAGAACATGGGAACTCTACTATGCTGGAATAAGGACTCGCTAAGATATAAATATTTTTTTTCTTGAAACGAGGAAACTGAGTGACTGATTTATCATTTACTAATGCTGAAATTTATTCTTTTAAAAGTTAATTTTGGTGAATGAGGTCTCAACTATTTGGTAATCTGTAAATGGCTTTCGATGATTGTTAGTAAGACATTTAGAAAATGGTTAAATATATAGCCTTTGCAAAGGACCATATAGATTCCGCATGGTCGAGCACAACATTTCCACGCTAGAACTATACTCAACCGTATAGGGACAGAACTAGACAGCTGCAAAATCCTGCTAAACAAAGAAATCGACTTTAATACAAATTTTCAAGAAACCTCCACATCAGCGTTGAGTTCTGTAGGGATAACTAGAAGAGCGTGTTCGAGTTAAAAATAATCATTTATATTTGGACACATTCCACAGGCACAGCTCACCCGCGTGCGATTAAGTCGTTGCCTAAGTATAATCATTTTACAAATGCTGATGTGGAGTCTCCTTAGGGCGGTAAAAAGTCATGTTTTACATTAACTAGATACCGATATTTTGACTCTGACCAGTCATCAACAGTTATAGGAACTATGATTTCGTTAACAACAATGTTTTTGGTTCCAGTTTCAAATAGACGTGGTGTAACACGTTGGAAAGAATCAATGGAAGAGAGAAACACGTCGCTAATGGATCCATTTAAAGACAAACATCCATATCCCGTATTAGACGTTTGCAAAAATGTATCTAATGCACCTAGGTATTACAATGGTTTTATTTTAGGACCATGGCGATCAAAGAATGTTTCATATATATACGATTATGCTGCCATTGAGTAATTACAAAATTATTGTTTCATAATAATTATAAGTATAGTTTAAAACCTCATTTCTAGAATTTGTTTTATAATGTTTAAATGCATAGAAACGTTAAGAATGAATCAATATATTAGTAATAAAGTTCTACTGGCCTATGTTAATTCCATGTTCGTCAATACTATATTTCCAGTCTGTCCACACTAACTAATAGATAACATGCTTGTGTACTATTGGAAACATTCCTATCATAACATAACTGATTTGCTCGAGTAGATTCGAGTTAATTGTATCCGGTTAGCACTTTGGTAAACTTAATGATAAACGCTAAACTTAAGTTAAATAATATAAGTAAACAGACAAAAACAGACATGAATTATTTTTTTAAGAATAGAAAAAAATGATGGTGCAAAAAAAAAAAAAATTAATTATGGCCACACTATGGCCATATATCAATATAATGTATACAATTTATTTATATATTTTATAGACCACTTACAACATATATATTTGTCTCTGTAATTATGTACGACAACCGTCGAAATCTCTTTCCTGATCACGGTTTATTAATTAACATGGAACATAACACTGTTTTGGGAATATATGCTTTTGAAAATGATCATTTTTGGAACCCAGCCAAATTCGTAACTGGGATGAGCACTTATATGTACCATTCTTGGGCAAGTAAGTTTCAAACTTGCAGATTATATCAGGTACTATGTAAAATGATAAGCACAAGATTTATGTAATTAAAGCCATTAAACACAACTTGTTTACCGTATTATAGCTTATAAAGTTATAAATCTTCAACAAACTAGCGCGGTTCAATTGTCAACAAAAAAAATCGCATCAGCTTAGAAAAACAAAGAGCTAAAGTGTTAATTTCGGTTAATAAAATATAACCTGTTTTCGCTGAGTGAAGATTAATTATTATTATAGATAAATTATTTATAATTTCACTAACTAGTAGTTGGTAATTTAACCAGGTCTATACAATTGGTGGTCTACAAACCCTAGCAATTTCTAATTTTCTTATCTCAAGCTGAAAAACGTTAAATAAAGCACTAAAAAGAAAAGTGCCTATCTCATTTAGATGAAAATATACCCACTAGGTATATATTTTTTTTCTGTAATACTGTTTATATAAAATGTTTAAACTAAAGATTACCCAAAAGCATGTACAACTTTTAATTGAAATACTTCTGTAATAAAATTTTTGAATTTTTGTGTTTTCTGCAAAGGCTGAAATCATTGGATTTAAAAATTTATTTATTTTTTTTTTTAACCGCAGATTCAACATACAGACCAATACTGCATCCTGATCGCAACAGCGATCGACGCATTGTCGTACAACACTTTTCCGTTTTATCTTACTACTTGCCATGGATTTCTTTCATTGTCAAAACTGATACGGAAGATCTGATGACGGGCGATACGGACGAAGAAGCAACGTCAACGTTAAGTTCGTCAACAGACGGCGGCACGACAGAGATTACCACGCCGATACCCGAAATGCCGGACATATACTACGAAAGTGATAGAGCGTTCGACGGTGTTGTGTACGACGTTAACCCTTGCGGAAAAGCCGTTTCTCACTTACAGTTACCGTGGGCTTTGTGGATTGCCGCCATCTGTTGCTCCACCCTGTGTGCACCCTTGTTGTACACACGGATATCAACCATTTGGCCGTGTGGTTGTTGGTTTTAAGATATAAATAATCACTTATAATCTTGTATTTTTTTAATTCTACAATATAAATAATTAACGCACTGTTATTTGAGCCCAGAGGCCCAATGTTACAAAAATAAATAAGTAAACAAAACACTTGCTTTTTATATGATTTCATTTGATTTGCGCAGCACAGTTAAGCTTATGACACAATAAATAACATTAAATGTTATGATTTAGAATAAAAGTAGAATTGAAAACAGAGGATGGTACAATAGTACGTACAGGTCAATAGCAAAACCACGGACTGAATCAAAGGTAACGAACGACGGGAGACCGTTGGTAAGGTCTCGTCAGGTGAAATGCCTTGGTCAGCACATTTCAGTCAGCCAGAATTAGCACTAGTCGTAATCTGACAACAATCTCGAATCAAGTACAATCAAATAGTCAAAATGGATACGCAAGACTAATAAAATATATACTATACTTGTTTGTGTATCAATTTCATGGAAAGTAATAATGCCACGATACTCTTCCATGATAAATATTAAAGGTTAGCCAAAGATAATACCGTCATATTTTTAATAAGTCTACCTTACGATAACCTCAATTATTTATGATTGAAAATTGTTTAATTGGTAACAAGTTTTAAGATTATAGTTATTGTTGTTGGTATATTGGAATTCATAAAAAAACATTACAGATTTTACAAGATTCGTTCGATGATTGTGGAAGATGACTGATAGAACCTCTAGACACTTCGAAATGAGTGAGTTTTGTTGTTATATAGGAATAAACAAAAGCTATAATGTAATAAGTTATTACTTTAATATCAATTCAAATGTCCATTCAAGAATGTCAGAATTCTACGTTATAAATCTGTAATAGGAGCGAGGAAATATAGTATTATTATGAAATTAAGCAATATGTCTAGGCCGAATGGCAAACGGTTGAAATGTTTACACAGCGAAAATTATATTTGTTTCTATTATTTAAAGCCGCACAAATTGTAATTTTGGGAGACACTCTCTTGGGCTTAGCCCGGGGAATGGTCACTCTCTCGTATATGATTGCTTATACGAGATGTATGTTTTGCGTTTAATATCGTTTGTATACTTTAACTTTGTTTGAATGCAAATTATATTTTGTTGTGTGTAAATCTTTTAAAGTTATTATTATTTTACTTTTGAAAAAGAGTTACCTTCTTTCCTTTTTAATTTAAATATTACAAAAGGTGTGATACAAAATAATAGTCACTGAGTTAATTCATAATAGGTTTCCTTGTAATAAATTGGTATCTAATTTTATAAGCAACGTACGGATCAGTCACTGGCCCAACTAAGTTTTCATACTTAGCTCTAGGTCAGGAGTGCCGACGGTACGATTTCCTACGAGTCTAGAAACACTGGCAATTAATACATTGAAATTAGTATTGGAATAATACTCAGGTTAGACCTAAAAATACAAACGTTATTCGAGTGTTTGTATTCGTGTATGGAATCGAGTTCGTATACGTCAAATCCTGGTTAAACTCAAGGCAAACTTTATCTATATTTTATTTATCAATTAAATACTATAATTTTACGCCTTCGATGCGATACTGCTGCTAAAACAATCAAGACAATGCTAAAAAGTGACAAATATCTTAGTTATTTTTAGAAATCTGTTTATGTTATTTAACAAATTACAATCAGTTATAGTAGTAAATCGACATGGGTATTTAAAACTGGTATTTTAAATTATGATCTAAGTAAGTAATTTGTATACATGCAGTAATGGAAGGATTGTTTTGGTAAATCACATAAATTTATTAAAGCAGATTATTGAAGAAAAAGAAAAACTTGAAATGTTAGGTGCAAATACTTGCTCCTTCATACATTTCCTCTGTCATTTTCACATACATCCTCGGCACTCCTTAATGTCCACCTCACTACCTCTGTGAAAATTCTATCGTATGCCTTTTCTAAAACTATAAATACCATACACAGTTTTTCCCCGTAATTCTCCACAATCTGCTTGTTACAAAACAATTGGTTCACTATTGGCGTTCTATATTTATTGAGTTCAGCAACAACGCTCGTTCTAGTCGTACGGTACAGATTTCGGCGTTATGGAAACTCGATCAGTTAACTCGGTTGTTGAATATACCGTCAATAATAATTATACGTTCAATATTTTAATAATGTAAAATTTAAAAATATGCATTTTTAAGTATACGTCGTTATTTATATGTTTAAACCATCGACCGCACGCCCATTTGGTTGATATCCGAGTGGACGACCCGGATGTATTCAGAGTGGAGCAACCGACGGCAGAGTCCATAAAGCCAAACGATAACCGCAGGTGGGAAACGGCTATTCCGCAAGGGTTAACGTCGTACACAACACTTTAGAACGCTTCGGCACTTGCGTAGTATATGTCTGGCATCTCGTGTATCGGCATGGTTATCTAGGTCGTTCCGCCGTTGACTGTTGACGAACTTCTCGGGATGGTCGTTGCATCTTCGTCCGTATCGTCCATTGTCAGATCTGCGGTATCGGTGTTGACAATGAAATAAATCCATTACAAATATTAAGAAACGATGGAAAAGTGTTGTACGATAATGCGTCGATCGTCGCTGCGACCAGGATGCAGTCAAATTTTTTTTAATAATGTAAAAACAGGGAAAATAAATGTATAGCTTATAAAAGTCTTAGAAATATCAACTAGACATGTACAATAATGCTATAATAATACAATATATAATTTCAAAGCAATTTAAACACGGTCTAAAGCAACTTTAAAAGACAATACCTCACTTGTTCAAACGGCTTGACAAAATTTGCCATATGATTAAATCATACCATAGGGCAATGTCAAAACACATTGAATTATATTTAACAATAGTTAAATATACTTCTTAAAACTATCAAGAGAATGCTACAACGAGTCAGATATCTTAGTTATTTTTAGAAATCTGTTAGAATCCCACTGTAAAAATGTTTATGCTCTGTTGGATGAGTCATACGAATTTTCGTCAAAAGCATATAATTCTTGACCGGTTTTCCCAATAAATTAAGTTGATTCTGTAGGTTTAGCAATTTAGTGATATGTATTAGTTTTCTTCATTGAGTGCATCCATGGTTATTTTTTAAAAGAATATTAATTGTGTATAGATATTATTGCTGCGTCTTGATACATCAAGTATTGCTGTTTGCTTTATAATCACTAGTTTTAAAATTATCACATTTTATTGTTAAAGTTTAAAAAAAGGTGAAAATGGGGTTGGGGTGGAAGATAGGGGTAGGAAATAGGGGTGGGAATGGGGATGAGAGAAGGGGGGTGGGAGATTAGGGTAGGAGATAAGAGATATGTTGTACGTTCTACGTTCAAATTAGAACTAAATGATAAAATCAAAATAGTTTAAAGGCCCGAATTTTCTATGATCTGTTTTAAGCCAGATATTAAACACTACAATATTAGACAGACACTTGATGTTTTAATATACTAGCTTGTTACTGCTTCTTAATATACTATATCATTATCTATAATTCCACCACTACTCCAAATTTATTCGGTACTTCAACGAGACATGAAAATGCTCTTTCGTGGTTGCAGAGTCGGCTGAAAAACTTTCTATGTATAACCTTGTAGTTCATGGAAGTATCAAAGAAAATTGTTATTCTCCTTAAATAAATCTCTTGTATAACGATTTATTTTGAATTTTTTAAAAATAGTTTAAAAATTAAATTTGGTCTAGCGAAATTCACTGTGCCCCGTTGGGAATAGTCGGCGGTACCTGAAACACTACACAAACTCATCCGCCCTAGCCGAGAGGTCTATAAAAATAATTTCCAACGCCGCACGAATTCAACACAAAAACATCGTCTTGTTACAAATATTGTATACTTAAAAACTAGTGTAGTTAAAAACTGTGAAAATCGTGGAAAAACAACAACACGTGTGACATAATTCCATACAGCCGGGGCCTATTCGATCCGAAGACGACTTGTCCAAATTACACCACCATCATTCTAATGTACGATGATGCCGATCGTTGTTAATAGTGCTAGAGCAGCGGCAATTGTCGTGACGGTCGCAAACGTTGGTAGCACGCTGGTAGCAACGTCGGCGGAGAAGCCTTCACGGTTGTGGAACAGGGTGAACAGGAAGAAGTTATTCATGCACCGTGTGGGCTTTTTGCGAAGTCTGTCATAATCGACTGTGTCATAGTACTCGCCTAGTTTTTCCGTCGAAAATTCGAACTCATTAAACGTCGTCGTCTCTGGTGACGTTGGCTTAGTGTGTGGAACTGTACGTTTGGTCTGTTAAAAATAAAAATAAAAACATTCGGTTTTCAATTTTTGTTGAAAACGCTGTTGGGGTTATAATCGCGCTTATATATTCTATACATATATATAGTAGATGGCATAAGGTGTTTCTCAAAAAGTAGATTTTCAAATTTAAACCTCCTCAAACGTTAAAAAAGAAAAAAAAATATTAATTTTTGTCTACTACTCCTTTGTTTGAGCTGCCATCTTGATGGTTAATAGCTTAGAGCCTGTGCTGAACACGTGTACCGTACTCTAAAGCTTACACATGTCTGAATTTTTGCCAGAAAATGAAAATTTAACGAAAAATAGGAGTTTTTTCGCTAATTTCTGACTTCAGCTCAAACTAAGGAATAGCATAAAAGTTGTCCATTGATTTCTGCACAAGTGTCGAAATCCTATGTATAATCCCATTTAAACTTCAACTTTTGTAGTTTGTAAAGCCTTAGCGGTGAAATACTAGGAGGCTTTGGGCCTAACAGCGACAGATATACCACAGATCAAATCGTGCATATTATTCGTCGAAAGAAGCCAAATTAATAATTATTAACCTACTTAAAGACCTAATACGGATTGCCCCCAAAGAAGTCATCTTTGTTGAGACTTAATCGAACGGGAAAAAAGTTTAACTTTATCAAAATATACAACATTACATCCTGTGATGGTGACTCTACAGAGTGATCCACTTATCATGAACCACTCAATATCTCACAGGGTTTATTAAGAAAATACAATTTTTTTTTCATATTTTTTTTTATACACTGTGATCTCAATTTTTCACAATTGCTTTTGTTTTAACCCAACTCCCAACTTAGTTTTTTTGATAGCAACTTTTGAAACTTAAATGGTGACGTATATATTTTATTAACTTTTTAAATTGAGAATAATGTATTAAAAATGTTGACTAGTGGATAACCATATTCGGATAACTATTTTTGAAGTTATTGAAGTTTCATGTTTAGGGCAGGAAGAAAGGTGGAGTGTAGTATTATTTTTATATGCGCGTATTTCCCAACCGCACTTCCCCTTCCATCCTAACTTTAAAAATAGTTATTCGAAACTGGTTATCGACCAGTCAAATTTTTTAATGAGAGGTGTTTCCTGGACGTCTTCTCTCTTTGCGAGGAGACATCACCTAACTGCCAAGGTCACTTGATTTATCCCCTTGTGGTTTTTTTCTTTGGGGACTTAAGAAGGCAATCAAACATGCAGTGGCTGCCATTACACCGGAAATGACACGAAGAGCTATGGCCATTCTCGAAAGTTAAAAGTGAACGGCACAAAGTGTAACCTGTGGCACCGTCTTGTTGGAACCAGACTTCTCCCTCATCATGATTCTTAGCAATTGGTTTAGGTTAGGTCAGAAGAAAATGGCATGTATACAGCTATCGATCGACACCCCCCCCCACCGTTGTACCACCACCACAACTCACATAGTGCCATTTCTAAATAAGGGAAGTTTTTTTGCCGAACCCTGTATTTTTAAATAATGATTTTCAATCAGGATGGTCACTTTATTTTAGAATATATCCCGTTCAACATATAAGAAGAAAGAATCAATTAATGGTCGCAAAGAACGAGGAAGAAATGAAAAAATAACCAAAAAAACCATTTTAGTATATTATACATTAAAATTTTTTTTTTAAGTTCCTAAATCTTGAATTCATTATTTTTTGCGTACTGTATTTATTTTCGAAAATAAAAAACACCGCGTTTTGCCCATTTATGTGCACACTACCTACTAGATAGGTGAACAATATACATAGTTATATCTAAACTTAAAGTGGTTATGTAAAAATGTTTACGGACACGGTGTGACGTGTAGACATAAAAACCGCTTACCACATTGGTTAATGGGAAAATCTCTGCCGGAAAGGTATCTTCGACCAAGTATTTGTACCAATAGTAGTACCTGTACATGTTCAGGAACATTGCGGATTGCTCGACAGGCCTATGATCCCAACAACCATACCATCCGTCTGGATTTCTATGGTTTTCTAAATTTAACATTCCGTATAAATCCAGGGCTCCGCCGCTTGCACCAGGTTTAATTCCGGAACCATGTGGGCATAGCAATGGCGCGCCTTGGTCGCCCGCATGACAAAAACTAAGATTTTTTTCGTCCTTGACCGCGCAGATACTATAACCAACACTGCAAAAAAAAAAAAAAAATTACATAAAACTAAAACTTAAATTCCAGTATCAACAGGTGTGCCGCGAGTATTTTGGTTAAAACTGCCATTTTTACATGTATTGCTTTACATTATTATAGTCGTTACTCTTATTTCATGTTGCGATTCGTTAGCTGCGCCGATTTCGCGGCGGAATGCCTACCGTTTACCAAAATACCTAAGTACGACCGATAACTTTTGGTTTATTCATATAAAACACATACCAGGTGATTATATTTGTATGACTTTTACTGGCTTACTCCTAATTGTATAATAATACCTTGAATCATATGCAGATTACTTAAAAATAATTGTCACGGTCGAAATTGATGAAAACCTATTTTTCTTAAATATTGCTTATATAAAACTCCTTAAAAACAGACCGCATGTAATCCCCCTAATATGATATTTTAATAATACATTTTTGTACGCGTTTGCAATAGTTTCTTTGTCAGTAAGAGTTTACTGTGTACCTTTGCTATTAACAAAGTCCCCCGGATTATTCTTGATTGTGTTCTTGTAATGTTGTTAAGAATAAGAAATTTGAACGCGTTTCACTTACTAATAAGGTCTGGTAATATAACACGAAGGCAAGTACTTCACCCTCACGTCTGCTACAACAGGATAAATGTCGTCATGTCTGTATACTACTTTGTCCTTACGATACGGACTGAACCCTATCACTGTACATTTTAATTCAAAATCCGTGGCTATCGGCTCTGAAATGGGTATTGGGAAGAAAGTAACCTCGGGAAACGTGTCATTCATGAGGATCAAACAAGTTTCTAGTCCGTAAACATGGAATATATCTTCACCGTAATTGTAACGTCTCTGGGTAGGATCAGGTCTATCATCCACATGACATGATTCCGGGTATATCTGTATGAAACAATTATTTGTATTTATTTTATATTGTAAGCAGTAAATTATTTTTAAACGTGTCTTAACTTAAGCTTATGTACACCCTGTTTTAGGGTGTACATGCTGTAAGGGGCTGCTGGCTACCTGGGAATCACGGTGATGGCTGTTGGCTACCGAAGTGTTGTAGCCCTTTCATCAAGTATTATAAGGATACAACACAGTAAATGGGCTTTTAAGTGGAGCCATACAGAAATATTGTTAGTTTAGATAGATTTTTTAATTTTTTTACTAAAAACGGGTACCGTATTTCTTTAAAATTATAAAATTATTCAGTTTTATATAAAAAAAAAAGTTGGGATAATGAAGAAGAGTGGGAGTTCAGTATTTTCTTTTAGAGACCATGTTAGTAGTCTGTCAAATATTAGACCTAGATATTTCCCCTGATTTACATGAGACGGGTGCCTTGTTCAATGTAAGTGGATAGATTTATTTTTCAATTGGTTATTCCTAAATGATTAACCAATTAAGCGATTCAGGCGAAGATTTAAATGTGAAAACTGGCAAAGCCTACTTGATTTGCCAGCTATTAGGACCATGTCGCCCGCATAGGTTCTTATGATTGTCGGGGTCGAGACTTAGGTAGATCTGCCGTATAGATTAATATGTAAAGAAAGGGAGCAATATCCACCAACTTGTAGGGATCCTGCTGAGATTAAGAAAGTTATTTAAAAATTTGAAATTAGGTTTTTTCTAACTTTTAAGTGCGAGGCCGCTGCGAGACCTTGATTATTGTAACAAATCAAAAACACAACATCTGTAATGTGCGTTTGCACCTTAGATCATAATATACAATGGACATCTTTGAGGTCGAGCAAGTTTACAAGTTTTGCTCTATTGCGCATGTGCAGTAGCTCTATGGATATTGAATTCGACTCGGCTAGATATTGGACAATAATAACACGGTTCGACAAAATTTAGGGTGGGCTTTGTCCAAAGGATGAAACCAATCTCACCCGATAGTTTTTTTTTTGAGTGAAATCCAAATCTATTTTCAAAATTGTCCTAGCTCATCAAGTTCCTGAGAAAATAAATGTCGAAGCTGGAAAAAACCTTAAGAACCAGCTCTTTTAAAAATAAAAATTATATTGTTCCCATCAAATTGAACCGCTATAAAAAAAAAACTCTGACATGATACTATAGTTATAATAAGACAATTATTGTGTTATAAAGAATTATAGCATAACTCCTTTATTGTTTAAAATTCTGAAAAACTAAAAAAAAAACACATTGATCAAAAATTGGTTATTAACGTTTGCGACGCACGCGGGGTAAATGTTTGTATTTCTGGGGTAATTTCACCCAAACCGCTTTTGATCAATATTTTTTAGTTTTTTTAATGGTTTTAAACAACAATTTTAATGAGGTATTAATAATTACCAGAGTTTTTTTTTATCGCGGTTCAATTTGATCGAAACAGATATTCACAGATAAATCGCACAAAAATGGAAATTCTGAGTCAACACAAATTAACATTGACTTTCTGATATTGTAGACGGTTTGAAAAATATACCCTGATAGTGCTGGCGTCAAACCGGGACGTTGGCCCTGCTTGGTGATGCGTCACCACAAACCGTCTGTGTATTAACGTGCCGGTCATGAACGTATTCCATCTTACACAATCTTGATCTTTGTAATAATGATAGAAAGACAAGCAAACCACGTACGGATGCGTTCTGTTTAAATCGGTTGTTCCACGTGTCAATCGTTTCTGACGTACGTGCTGCTTCCTTGGTGCGCTATCCAACCAGTCACAGTTGTTTAACGTCAAGTCTTCGGATCTAGTCAAAAACATCACCGAACAACACAGCGACAAAAAACCCAACAGAAAATCCATTGTATAATTTAAAATACAATGTACAATAACTATACATTAAAAAAAAAATAAAACTTAACGCGCACTTCCATGACAACGACCGCCGCACTAAAAAACAATAATTGTGTGTAGTAATAAAAATATAACGTGAAGATGTAAATTAGTTAGGACGGATTGTAAATAATATAATGTTTGTTGAGATAAATGTGTGTGTTATTAATTTATCCTAACTTCTCCTAATTCTATTATAGCTTAAAAATGTATTTTATTATATAATAACTCCACGTACGATCATAAACGTCCATCACTGGTCCAGTGATGTAGAAGTTGTGTCTGACGTCGAAAATGATGATTTAATTTAAAACCTTTTACTATAACAATAATATGTTGTTGTACAATTCTACACTTATCGTCTTTTTATAGTAACGATGTCTTTTACCAATATTATTTATCTGTACCTAGGCAAATTGACCTTACTTAATTGTGATCACATCGATCAGTTTATTAATTTGAATATTTAACATACATTATTTACATGTTACAAGCGTTTTTTACCAACTATTCACAATTAAAAATATTGTACTGGTACAGGTATGGTATAGATACGGCTCAAAGTTTACTTTTCCCAGATAACCAATGCCGTCGTGTTGTCGGTAGATGTATAACGACAAATTAAATTGGCTCAGTGTGCCTAACAGGTAAGTCTACATTTTAAAATTGTTGAGGACTATCACAAGAAAATTCTTTATCACATGTACTACAATTGCAGAGAAAAAACGTCATTTGTACTATCTTAATACGTGTTAGTCCGATTTTACTGTTTGTTTCAAACCAATGTAGATCATTTCATCGCGGAAACAATTTTTGATAAAAATACACTTACCTGGTGGTAGAACTGAGCCCTTCAATTACTATTATTACAAAAATAAAAACAGTAAAATCCGAGTATTTGACGCGGAAGTCTTAATTTTTTGATTATACAAAATTATTTTAAAGTTGTAAACATATTTTCAATAGATATCATGATAGAACATGTTTTGTACTAACCATACAATGCATCGTTTCACGAATTGAAAGTATTGAATTAAAATTGAAAATCGTCAATTACTTTATTGAGAAAATATTTACACCTAAGCCATTGGCTTACAATTTTTTTCCTGATTTCGCAATACTTTCCTTTAGGCATAATATGTCATTTACCGGGCTAAATAAGCACATACATTTCTGGTTGATGGACAAGACCATCCACTATCTCATCGGTCCCTATAACGAAAATAAATGTTAATAACAACAACTTAAAAAAATATAGTGTTTAATAAAAATTCACTTACCGGAATCGTTAAAAAAAGACTGTAAAATTGCAGACTATGGAGTGAAAAATAAAAGTACTTAATCGGCTTTACATCAATTCACATACACACAAATCAAACTAAATTAATTATAGATGTATCCACTTGCCTATTCCATTTCCAATTTGAAATGGCGTTTTGGTATAAGAGTGGAAAGCCTCTGTTCGGCTACCGCTTCAATACTGAATTGGTGGTCGCTCGTTTCTTTTCGTTGTTATAACGTCTTTTGGTGGTTGCAATAACATTTCTCGACTGTAGAACTTATTATTTAGAGGTATTTAACCGGTTGGTGGTGGAAAATTTGTACAGAATATTCTTAAGACATAGTTCTTCTTTATAGAATAATACTGGAAAACCTATCTAGAAAATCGTTTCCGTTACGCACTTCTCCATCCGAATTTAAAAAATGACTGTGTACCGGGTGAGTGGTTAACTATGGACAATCAATAACTTATATCCTATCTTATAACCTATATTTTGACTGGTCTGTAACCAGTTTTGGATAATTAGTTTTCAAGTAATTCAATTTCAAAAGTTATGACGGGAGGGGAATGGCGGTATATGGGATGGGTTATATTTTTCAAAAATATATTAAATTGGTCCCAACTAATACCGGTCGAGAAGCGCCATAAGGATGCGTTATTAAAAGTAATAAATTCACTTACCGGAGTTGTTAAAAAGTCTGTAAAATTGTGATCCTCTGCAAAGGATTTCCCTGTTTCTTCTATATGTTCTCAATTTGTAGCATGCAATTTTATCTGTTAGGCAAAACTTTCTCCATCTTTTCGACACTTTGCAAGCAGTGTTAATATCTTCTCCCGTTAAATAGTCACTGCAAAACGAATAAATTGTTAATATCAATGCACTGAGTTATTTGAAAATAATATTGTATTATTGATTGAAACAGTACTTACCAAAAAATCATGGTTGATATTTCCACTGGTAATTCAGATATAATGTCGAAACGAATACTCGCTTCTGAATACCACGAGCTCTTAAGGACACTTGTAAAAGACATTGTGATACTTTTCGTTGTTTACGGTATCACTTCCGGCAATCAACTGAATTGGGCGCTGAGCATCGCCGGTTTTATAAAAGTCTAAATTCCAAAATGGCCGCTATCTTGTACAAATCTCATTGAAATAAGCTAGGGAAATGGTGTGAAATACATAGTTTTTTAACGTCCTTTTAGATTTATTAGTATAATAACCAAATAATGTAGTTGGATGCTAATAATAATATTTATTATTATTTAAGTAAAAGGCGTAGATCCTAAAAATAGTTATCATATTTCAAGAAACGTCATTCATACCACGTTTATATCATGTTTATACTTAAAAATCACGGCTCTGTTATACACATTGCTAATACAATTTAGCAAATTGTCTTTTATCAAGTAAAACTTATTAAATCGGTAACAGTTTTACTTACCCTGGATGGCGATGTAGCCTTGATGACTTTATCTTTTTTAGGGCTTAATTTTTGAAGCAAAAGAAATTTCAATCTTCAATAATAAAATCACTATTTCTTGTGACTGTGTCTAATTAATGAATTAGTACCACATTAGATAGAATTCTGGGAAACTTCCACATTAGCTTGGATCTTTTACTTCGTTCCTGTTCTACATTAAATACATTTATCGCGAAAAATAAAATAGATAATTAAAATCAAACGTAGGTTTAGGATATTATATTATATATATATATATATATATATATATATCCCCTTACCTATTTCATTTCTAACTTGCAATGGTGTTTTGGAATTAGAGCGAAAGTCACTGTTCGGTTACCGCATCAATACTGAATGGGTCGCTTGTATCTTTCCGTTGTTATAACGTCCTACGGAGGTTGCAGTATTGTTTCTTCATCACGGGTCAACTATGTGCACTTCGGTTTCTCGACTGCAGAACCTATTATTTATAAGTACTTAACAGGGTGGTGGTTGCAAATTTGCATAGCATATTCTTAAGATATAGTACCACCGACAAACGTTGACAACCTTAGCAATTATGGTACATCCTCTCTTCTAGAAGAGCTTTTTTTTTACTATAAAAGTTGTATAAAGCTACCCGTTTTATGACATATTTAGATTGATTTTGTAGTTATAGACATAAAGCTTATGTAAACATATCTTATACGATGATTTAATGGTTATCTAGTTTTAGACATGTATTGATATTAAATTCAAATATTTATAAATTTATAGCAAACGAACAGATTAATAAAAAAATAATTTAAAATGTTTTGCTTACAAATAATGGAATTAAAAATGATGGTTTTATTTGAAAAATCAAAGTCCATACTTGTTTTTCGGAAGGTTACACAGAATAAGGCATGATTACCCAGGTAGATCTTTTCAGCGGGGTTTTCCCAATTTTAAGGATAAAAAAATTTAGCGTTAGCTACTAATATACGACAATAGCTAACTGATATTCTTCTACACATTTTTCATACATATAGGAACCCAGAAAGTTTCTGGCAGAAACTCGTAGAGCCTTCATATATGGTGGCATAGGACTTCATTAAATATATGTAATGGTGTTGCAGTACACAATTTCTTCTGTTTAAATCGGTTTTGGACTTGATGCATAATGTGTGGACGAAATTGTACCTTTTAATAAATAAATAATCGATTTATCGAATAATCGTCGTGTTGTCACATTTGTCTAATTGTTTGGACGAGGAAAGCCACAAGTGTTTTTCTACTTGGGCAGATATATATTGAAAAAAAACGTTATATTTTATTAATTATACATTTATTTGTATTCATTTTCATATTCTCACAACCGAAATAAAAAAAGATAAGTGCATTATAAATAAATCAAATGTGCCTAAATTGTAATACGAAAAATGTATTAATTTTTTACTACGGGCGTTGAACCCCGGTTGGACGGAATTCCGGCAAGAATTCCTCCGGCGGTTCGACAACGACACGACCCGGACCCAGATAAGGAGCGACTTCCACGGAGCCCAGCAAGGCTCACGGCAATCCCTTGGGGAGTTTGTGATGTGGAAGTACCAGCTCGCTCGACGCCTCGATCTCCGACTGACTGAGCCGGAGTTGATCGAGGCGATCACGAGCCTAATGCGGAGTGACTGCCGCGTTCAGGCTCGCTTACGGCGTCCACGCACACTGACCGAGCTGAGAGAGCTCGCAAGTGCGCTGGACAGTGAGGACCTGACTCGTCCTACTCCAGCCGTAGAAAATCGTTGGTCCACCGAAGGGAAGTATTCTCGGTGGACAAACAACCGACCGCAACCGGAGAAATCCGAAGGAAAACGGGGCAACCCGGAAGGACACCGGACAAACACCGGAAAGGACCGGACAAGCCTGGAGTTTTCGGAGAAAAATCCGAAAAAGCCGGGAAACGCGGGGTCATTGTGCCGGGAGTGTAATCGCCCCGGACACTGGCGAGCGAATTGCCCGGAGCGGTCAAAGGCCAAGTCGGGAAACGGGCAGAGTTCCGGTCGTTTCATGGGAAACCGACCGGACAAACGACAATAGATTCCCCGAAAACCCGAAGGTGCAAACCCGGCTACAGCATGTCCGACCAGGACTCGCACGTTGTACCGGGTAAGCACCGAAGAAACCGATTTGCGGCCTTAACATCCGGAGAAGTGGAGTTTCCACGGAAGAAAGCGACCGAGGAGGGAAGAGTTTCGGACACACAGGGGTGTGGCATCAATCCTGACCAAGGAGAACAAGGTGCCCATCCCGAGAACAGTATGCCGAACAAATTCCCGGAAGACCCGGAACAAGACCGATTAACAACTCAGTTGTTATCAGTCCCGGCGTTTAACTCAGCCACACTTCCGACGGAGTCAACTCTTCCGAGGATAAATCGGACAAGAGTTAAATCCGATACAGACTCACTGTACGACATACGGTTGAGGGCTGCGGATTTATGGTCCGATGAAACGGATCCCACTGCGAAAAGCTATACTACCGACGTCAAGTCCGACCAGGACGAACAAGTCGTTCGGCAGTTTCCGCTTGACGGAGTGAGTAGAAAAACTTCACCCACTGCCAAAAGTCTTAATCAATGTTGCAAGTCTGACCAAGACACACAGTCTGCATTGATTATGAAGGCTAATGGACGGGTGAAGTTTCCGCAAAACGGAGTAAAGGGCCACAATACGGGTAAACATAAATTCGGGGCCATAATGGACCGAAGTAACCCGAAAAAGATCTCCGTACTTGAAATACGTAAGTGGCAGGCCGAAGATCGCGTTATATCCGAGTGCATTCGGAAATTGCAAAGCGATAGCCCAGTATTTCGTCGCCTACACGAGTATTATCACATGCAAGATGGTATACTCCTAAAAGGCCCGGAGACGCTCGGAGACTATGTAACCGTAGTACCGTCCGTAATGGCTGATAATCTTTTGAGGAGATATCACGACCATGAAACGTCCGGATTTCCAAGTTGGAAAGAAACGTACAGAGCACTCTGTAAACGTTTCTATTGGCCCAAAATACGGGAGTCGGTCCGTCGATACGTTGCAAGGTGTGACACATGTGCATGTGCCAACCCCTTCAACCGTAAAACGGAAGAATCCCACAAGGGAGTGACGCAAAGTACCCGACATCTAACCCTCACCGGGCAACACCAAATGAGAACTCGATTTCTCACCGAACAACCGGGTAAACCCGAAAGTTTCAACGAAAAACATCCGGTGTCCGGAGATGTCGGCCGAACGTCCGGTGAAAACCTCGTTCTTTCCGGTGGGGGAGGGAACTCTTTCGGTAAATTCGGGGTGTTACCCGGTAAAAAGGGAGTGCTCCCAAAAACCCGAAAGCGCAAACCCGGTAATAACAAGTCCGACCAGGACACAAACGTTGTACCGGAGAGGCGCCAAAGGATGGCAAACCCGAATAAAACATTCATGGACAGAATGCGGGTAATGAGTTTGGCCGGTTCCGAACACAGCTACAGCCATAGCAGACCTAGAAGTCCCAGCCATAGGACCTCTGGCCAGAACCGCAACCAGCCCAGCAGCCAACGACCCCACAGACATGACCACGACAGCCGCCACTTTCGTCGTCATCGTCATCATCGACCCCGTCAGCCAGAGGGACACGCCACCATCAGGCCACGTCCATCCCGACCAGCGGCCGCCACTCTCCACCGTCGTCCCCACCAGCCAGCACAGTATAGGCTGATCCACCGGGAGCAGCAGCGGCCCAATTACTGGCACAACGTACGTGACAGCATGGGACGGTCCCGGCCCCAACCCGAAGCCCACGGATCCGGACGGTCATTGTCCCGTCTACCGCCGGCTCAGACGCCGTCCGCCCCAACCACGCCTGTCCAGCAATCCTTGTTGGCCCAGATGTCACCTGAACCGATGACGGCCGTCCAGCACCAACCATTGGCCCAGACGTCACCCACGACACCCACTCGCCGCGGCACGGACTCGGTCACGCCCACCACGCCCGGCCAGCAGCCACCGTCAGCCCAGCCATCGCCTGCACCGAGGTCATGGAGGTCACGCCGGCCATCAACGGGTTCCTGGAGGCTGCCCCGCTAGTCCTTCCGGATTGAAGCCCGACCTGTCGGACTGGGGGGGGAGTATGACGCGGTCGCATCGCGACTCCGGTGGTGGGCGAGTGCTAATCACACTCGCCACCGCCGGATGGCGCCCGCGCCCGCTTTTCCCTCCAGTCGTCCGACAGGCCGCGCTCGCCGGATGGACGGGTTGGCCGCAGCCGCCGCCGCCGTCGACGATACACTTCGACTTTCACTTCGACTGGAAAAACGTCTATATGACAATTTTGTTTTTATTTTTGAATATTCATTGTATACTAATAAATTCATATTTAATACTCGAACCCCAGGCTACCCTTCAATATACCCTATTCCTTACCCCAACAACATCAATATACATAAATAGTGAGTTTCAAAAAATTCCGAGAGAGGACGCACCGATATTTCGTTCGTATTTTGCGTTCTCATACATATATAATATGTTGAGTATATATTATGTAATCGTAATGTATAACTCATTTAAAGAGTTATAAAATTCAATTTTTAACCTTTCCACTGTATGTGAATGCATATACGCATTAGGTTATTTATATAGATATAATTTATTGACTATGGTTAATATTTATACTGTTAAATCGCAATCTGTCAGAAAAAAAACTGAACTTTCGATTTTCAAAACGATTTTTATCAATAGAGTGCTATAAACACATACAAATGGCATATATATTTTTATAATAATATTGATCGTTCCTAATTTTGTGTTGCTCATATAAAATTAAATCTGTTTTATTTCAGAGTGAAATAATATTGCGTTAATTTGTATATTACAGGTTAGGTACAATTAAACGTTCATTATTTTTAAAATAATTTTTTATTTCAATAAGTATACGTCGTTATTTATATGTTAAAACATACAACCGCTCGCCCATTCGGTTGATATCCGAGTGTATGTACAACTAGGGCGTACACAGGGTTGAGCAACTGATGGTGGCAATCCACAAAGCCCACGGTAACTGTAAGTGAGAAACGGCTTTTCCGCAAGGGTTAACGTCGTACACAACACCGTCGAACGATCTAGCACTTTCGTAGTATATGTCCGGCATTTCGGGTATCGGCGTGGTAATCTCTGTCGTTCCGTCGTCAGTTGATGAACCTGTCGAGCTGGTCGTGGCTTCTTCGTCCGTATCGCCCATCATCAGATCTTCCGTATCGGTTTTGACAACGAAATAAATCCACGGCAAGTAGTAAGAAACGATGGAAAAGTGTTGTACGATAATGCGTCGATCGTAGTGGTGAGAACGATGCAGGAATGGTCTGTATATGACTTCTGCGATTTAAAAAATAAAAGGTGGCAAACATAAAATTTACCTACATATTATGGCAAGACATTTTATTATATTCAAAACAATGTGAAAAATAAAAAATACATTTTTAAATCCAATGATTTCAGGCTTGACAGAAAACGCAAAACTTTAAAAATTGTATTATAAAAAATTTTAATTAAAAGTTGTACATGCTTTTTGATAAACATTTTATACAACCAGTGTTAAAAAAAAAATATATACCTAGTGGGTATATTTTCATCTAGATGAGGTAGACACTTTTCTTTTTAGTGGTTTATTTAGCGTTTTTCAGCTTGAGATAAGAAAATTAGATTAAAGAAGTAATAGTAAGTACTTTTACACTTTCTGAGTTTGTCTGATTGGCGACTTTTTACCAAATTTTTGTCAATTAAAAATGAGAAATACTAGGGTTGTAGACCACCAATTTTGTAGACCGGGTTAAATCACCAACTACTAGTTAGTGAAATAATAAATCATATTAATAATAATTAATCTTCACTCAGCGAAAACAGGTTATATTTTATTAACCGAAATTAACACTTTAGCTCTTTGTTTTTCTAAACTGATGCGTTTTTTTTGTTAACAAACGAACCGCGCTAGTTTGTTGATGATTTATAACTTTGTAAGCTATAATATGGTAAACATGTTGTGTTTAATGGCTTTAATTGCATACATTATGTGCTTTTTATTTTCAATAGTACCTGATATAATCTTAAAATTTGAAACTTACTTGACCAAGAATGGGCTATATAAGTACCCTTCCCAGTGCTGATGCTACTATCGTATTGGAGTGGGTTCCAAAAAAGATCATTTTCAAAACATATATTCCCAAAACAGTGTTATGTTCCATGTTAATTAATAAACCGTGATCAGGAAAGAGATTTCGACGGTTGTCGTACATAATTACAGAGACAAATATATATGTTGTAAGTGGTCTATAAAATATATAAATAAATTGTATACATTATAGTATATACATGAACATAGGGTGGCCCTTATTGAATTTTTTTTAACGTTTCTATGCATTTAAACATAATAAAACAAATTCTGGAAATGAGGTTTTAAACTATACTTATAATTATTATGAAACAATAATTTTGTAATTACCCAAGGGCAGCATAATCGTATATTTTTAAAAGATTCATTGATCGCCATGGTCCTAACATAGGACCATGGTAATACCTAGGTGCATTAGATACATTTTTGCAAACGTCTAATACGGGGTATGGATGTTTGTCTTTAAATGGATCCATTAGCGACGTGTTTCTCTCTGCCATTGATTCTTTCCAACGTGTTACACCACGTCTTTTTGTCACTGGAACCAAAAACATTGATATTAACGAAATCAAAGTTCCTATAACTGTTGATGACTGGTCAGAGTCAAAATATCGGTATCTAGTTTATGCGAAACATGAATTCATACCGCCCTAAGGAGACTCCACACCAGCATTTGTAAAATGATTATACTTAGGCAACGACTTAATCGCATGCGGGTGAGCCGTGCCTGTGGAATGCGTCCAAACATAAATGATTATTTTTAACTAGAACACACTCTTCTAGTTATCCCAATAGAACCCAACGCTGATGTGGAGGCCTCTAAAATTTGTATTAAAGTCGATTTCTTTGTTTAGCAGGATTTTGCAGCTGTCTAGTTTCTGTAATT